>NC_081408.1:504094214-504126714 GCF_030272615.1 Cryptomeria japonica
AAAAATAGATGCAACTTGCATAAATACAAGTGGGGGATTAAAATAAATAAATTAAATTTATTTAATTACAAGAATCAATTTAATTAAAAGGGGAGAAAGGGAAATTAATTAAATACAGTGATTCATTTAATTAAAGGTTATGAAAGGCTTAGGTGAACTTAATTAAATAAATTGAGTAATTCATTTAATCAAATAGATGAATGTGAATAATTTAATTAAACAAAAAATAATTAAATAAAGGAATGAGGTTAAAATGAATATTCAATATTCACTTAGGAAAGTGGTCATTTTTATAAGTCTACACATACATATACATATATATACATACATACATATATCTATCTATATATATCTACATATACATATACATACATATATATATGTATCTACATATGTATAACATACATATATATGTATATGTATATATATACATATACATATATATGTATCTATATATATGTATATATATGTATACATATATATGTATCTATATATATGTATATATGTATATACATATATATAGATACATATATATGTATATGTATATATGTATATATACATATACATATATATGTATATATGCATATACATATATATGTATATATGCATATACATATATATGTATATATGCATATATGTATGTATGTATATACATATTATGTATGTATATATATATATGCATATATGCATGTATATATACATATATATACACATATATATGTATATGTGTGTGTGTGTGTGTGTGTGTGTGTGTGTGTGTGTGTGTGTGTGTGTGTGTGTGTGTGTGTGTATATGTATACATATACATATATATGTGTGTGTGTGTGTGTGTGTGTGTGTGTACATATCTATACATATATATACCAACTTGCTAGTGATTTTATAACTTGTTAGTGATTGTATAGTAGCTAGTTAGTGACTGTATAATAGCTAGCTAGTGACTAAAAAGTAACAATATAGGTATTGTTTAGAAATGTTTTGTCACGGTATAGTAGCAAGATACAATCCTTATATTTTAGTTGGTCTGTATTGGATTGATTTAGCCACATGGTCTAATATAATTTTTTATTGTGTACTACAATTTACAAACTATATTTAATACAAAAAAATGTGGGGTCAATGGTTTTGTAATCTTATGGTTTTAGTCACATGGTTTTATATAATACCACTTTGTGGTTTTGTATGAGCTTGTTTCTATAAAAGAAAACACAAGGGTAGTTATCTAAGGTTGGCTAATTGAGGTTTTGAGTTTGTTCCTGAAGAGTGCATATGTGAAGCATGGCATGGGATGTGTGTATTCATTGTTGGCCACGTGGATGATACAATAGAGAGGCTTGATGTTTTAGAGGTGTTAATGGAGGCTATAAAGATTTATTGTTCATTCTTTCTGCAATTCCATTCTACTATGGAGAATACAGAGTTGTATTATGTCTATTAATGCCATAATCTTTACAAAATCTATCAAATTCATTAGAGCAAAATTCACCGCCATTATCAATCCTCAAACATTTAATTTTCTTTCCAGTCTGTAGCTCAACTATTGCTTTAAATTCTTTAAAATGACTAAAAACTTAAGATTTACTCTTTCTAAAGTATACCCATGTTCTTCTACTAAAATCATCAATTTAAAAGAAAAATAATGTGTATTTTCCAATGGAAGGAACATTTATAGGACAAAACACATCAGAATGAATAAGATCCAAAACACCACAAGATTTATGAGAACTCGAGTAAAATTGAATGTGGTTTTGTTTTCCATAAATGCAATGCTCACAGATATCAAAGTCAAGATTACAATCATTCAAACCTTCAACAAGGTTTTATTTTTCAAGGTCCTTAGACCCTTTTCTCCAATGTGACCAAGTCTTTGGTGCCATAACATAGTCTTCTCTACAAGTAACTTTGCTTCAGAAGAAAGAGCACCCTTAAGTACCCAAAATCCATGTCCATCCGCTGAAGGTGAAACCCTCAAATCTTCTGATGAAGTATTCACAAATTTACTTTCTATAGAAGTGCTATTACACTCAACCATGTTTGCCTCTAGCTTATACAAAGTGTTGAACCTGACACCTCTAGCAATCACCATAACACCCTTAATCATCTTGCATCCTGCATCAGAAAAGACTACCTACACACTCGCATCTATCAGTTTGATCACAGATAATAAATTTCATATTAATCTAGGGATATGCAACACACCGCTAATTCTTTTTATTCTACCATCAGGAAACCTGATTTTAAATATACCTCAACCAACAATGTCTAAATGTGGATCATCACCCAAGTACACCTTACCTCCATTAAATTATTCATAATCAGAAAACTAATCTCTATTGGAAGTCATATGAAAAGATGCACCTAAGTCAATTATTGATGCATCATTACTTGCAAAAGTATCTAAAGCTACGATGAATGCATCACCATCTTCCTTCTCAGACTCAAAATCATAATCGAGCTTCTTCTTTTCTTCTTTGAAGTCCTTGTGGATGTGTCCCGATTTACTGCAATTACAACAGATGAATTTGGACTTTCCAGGAGATTTTGATCTCCCTCTGGACTTGGATTTATTATGCTTCTCACTATTCTTTCCTTTTTCCTTAGGTCTTCTATAGATAGTTAGGGCTTCCTTCGAGTTGATTAATACCTTCCTTCGCATCTCTCCACCAAGTAGGGAACCCACCACATCTTTAGACTTTAAAACAACAGAAGTACTATCAATATCCATAACAAGAGAATCCCATGAATCGGGCAAAGAACACAGCAAGATCTATAATTTCTCCTCTTCGTCCATCTTAACACCAACAGATACCAATTGAGCCACCAAAATATTAAATGCTTTCAGGTGGTCTATAATTTTTCCACCCTCTTCCATTATCAAGCAATACAATTTCTTCCTCAAGAAAATCTGATTCAATAAAGATTTTGTTTGATACATTTCTCTAAGATTAGTCCATAGCTTCTTTCTAGAGCTCTCCTCGTGGACATTGATTAGAACAGAGTCTTCCAAGCACAATCTGATTAAACCCTTGGATTTTTTATCCATAACATCATATTGAGCAGCCACAGTAGGATTTGTAGGTCTTGATACATTCACATCAACAACATCCCCTAGATCTCAATCTATTAGTGAATCTTCCATCTTCAACTTCCACATCTCAAAATTACTTCTAGAAAATTTCTTCACCTCTCCTTGACGAACTTGCCATTTGGAAATTCCTGCAACAAGATAAAAAAAAAGTATCTTTTGCACAAACTCCCACTCAAATCTAAATTAGTTCAAAAACCCCAACAACCCACAACTGAAACCAAAGGTGATTAGGCTTTGATACCACTTGTAAGGAAGTTAAGTAGCAGAACAACTTCCTACACTAACCTTGAGAGGATGGTAATGCAAGAAAATTTATAGATCATTACAACAATTACAAAAACTTAACAAAATAGACATAAAAACATGCATACCACAACATAGTGATTTATGTGGAAAAAACCCCACACTCCAAAAGTAGCTCAATATATTATTCAGCAATCAATAACAAATTACAAAATACTTGCAGAGAAAGCTCTTCACGGGAGTACCACTAATCATAGATTTAGAAAGCTCTTCATAGGAGTACCACTAATCATAGATTTAGAGGTAACTCAATAGCTACCAGAATCTTTCACACAACCTCTATCTCACACACCTCATATATAGGAGATACAATACAAGAAACCATCAAACAATATTACAAAACCATGGACTAAAACCACCCAATAAAGTAGAGTTAACCTTTTCTCTAATCTAGATGATTTATGACGTGTCAAAACACACATCAACATGTGTTCCTCCCTTTTACATCTCATTTATGTGTCCAATGCATTTTATATTTCCTATTTTTGGAGTCGAAACTTCTAGAGGTCACAACTTGTGAACAGGGTGTCCGATTGACGAATCGTTTGAAGAGTCGAAAAGCTTGTGAAGTGCTCTATCACCTTGTAACCCAGTACACCAGTTACACTCCCTTTTCAAGGCATTTTGGAGGGTCTAAAGTCCTCAAAATTAAATTTAAACCTTTCATCGCACCTTCCAAAATAGAAACTTTAATATCTTCAAAACTAGCTATGATCTTGCGACAAAAATTTACAGGCATGCTTATCTAGCCAATTCGAAGCTTTCGGGAAATTTTCACACTATTTTGTGCTCAAACAAAAACTTACTATAAATATTAACCTCATGTAATGCAAGGTTGAGACACCATTTTCCCAATAATTATATGGATGTTGCATAAGGTTTAAGCACATTATCGAGAAATGATTATGTTTGAAAATGGGTAGGGAATTGTTTTAGTGCACTCTGTAATGTTAGCATAGAAGATAATGATAGTGTGATCACCTACCTTTAGCTAGATCAATCATCTATCGATGATAATAATGAAGAAATCAATGATGCCTACTTTAAGAATGTTACATGACCTTATTGTTTGATGTGGTAGTATAGATAATGAGGAAGCTGTGTACTCAAATGACTTACCAAATGGATTGTCTTAGGTATCTAATTATATAGGACATGCACAATTTGATGATTTAAATGGTGAACAAGAAAATATTTTGTTGTCTAACATATTGCCTTCATCTACATTGCTTGATTTTAAAAAAAATGTTGATTGTTTACACGGGAACAACATAGACACGTTTGTACATGAAGATACACATACAAAAATAATTGCTTTTCTAACTAATGATATATTCACTATGATGAGTTTATACTAAAAGATTATTAAGTTATTAATCACATGGATGCATATGAGAGCCTATTTATTTAGTGTACAACATGTTTTCTTTTTCACACACAATGCACTTCAAAAGGATCATTTAAATTTGTTGTTGTAGAAACGAAGGTGGATTAAGAATTATTCCATATGTTTGATTTTAGCAGTAGAAATGCCACAATAAGTTTCCAAGAAGAGAATGAGATGATGAGACAATTTAAAGAATATAGTTCTTTATTTGAAGTGTTGCATGATCCCATTTATCATGCTAGTATAGATTGCATCAATATAAGTGATTATTAAATATTTTGGTTGCTTGTTGTCCTTGATGTTAGTGGGATTGAGTATGAAGGTTGTCTCTGTGATAAAATTGTATCTCTTGTGTTCCCAACTTTGAGTGCTTCACTTGGGCCTAGTATACTATTTTACAATAGTGTTGAGAAACAATTTTTTTCCATGTTGATGATCAACTAGCTGCTTAACTTTTTGATACATGCCTAAGCTTCAGTTTTTTCAATTTGAGTTGTCAAAGTATAATCTTCTATTTGTAGATCAACAAGATGATGGGTCATATTTTTTTATTACATTATGGACTGGAGCTGTTTTTTTTTGTCTCTATTAACCTAAGGAGTTCAAGAAGTATGAATATGTCATAATTTATTTTTAGCTTGACATAAGTTTTTAATTTATGTAATAAATTTCTAGAGTAACAAATGATTGAATACAAGGTAATGGGTGGCTCATACTTTGCGATTGTCATGCAATGGAAAGGTTGATAACTTGGGGATAGCCTTCACTCTTTTAGAGTTAATCATGTGTTTGTCCATGCAAAAATAAGGTTGCATTTGCTACATTGGAATAATCTGAGAGAGAACTTCAAGTCGAGGGAAATCAGTTCCTTCAATAAGATGGTGTTTGAAAGAGTCATATAACTCCATCCATCCTTCAAAAATTTGGTTTGCATTGTGATAAAATTTTACTTCACATGTATCCTTTTGTCATCTATGTTTTGTCATGCTAATTGGTCATGAGTTCACTCTTGAGCATATTTTTGTTCTCCTTTGTGTGTTTGACTCTATCCTCTTTTCCCTATCTAGAGATAATTGATTCTCATTGTTCCTACAAGAGTCACATGTCCCCAATGAGACCCATTATTGGGACTCAAATTTATAGTGTCTTTTTTTCTTGTGTCCTTTTATTTTCCATGTGTTTTTATAACCATTTTTTACCCCTTTGTTGATAACTAATATGAAAAATCTTACACATTGAGTCTATATGTTTGAGTGTTGTTCAAGAAAGTCATGAAATATTCAAGAAGTTTACTAAAATAACTTAAACTAAATATAAATTTGCTTGTGGGTTTATTTTTATCCATTTGAACATATCTGGTTCCCTTACATTATTTCATGAGGTCTTAACCAGTTGGAAGTCCCCACAAAAGGAGAAAAAATGCAAAAAAAACTAAGTTAACCTTATGTGGGAACTTGAATTCATAGTGAACTTTCCCTTTGAATGTTGTTAGGTTTGGTTTAAATGGTCTTTCTTGCATGTCTAGTTCAAATAGTCATTTTTGTACACCAAACTTTATAGTGATGAGATTGATTTCAAGTCACTCCAAGTATATATGCACCCCATTCAATTTCCTATTGGCTCATCCATTGCATTCCTAACAATATAAGTGTTGATAGATAAATAGATAGAATATTTTTTAAGTATACCAAACCCTAAAATGTTTACTTTCTAAAGTGTTGATATTGTGCTATTCAATTTGATAATGAACTACTCTATTTCCTCTACAAACTCCTTGTTGAACAAATCTTGTAATGAAGATGCAAATTACTTGCATACTTAATCTTCACATATTATTGTTAACATTATATTCCCAAATAAAATATTTTTTTATTTCTTCTATTTCAACTGTACTCAAGACACAAAATCACTCTTCCCAAACTCCTTTTAATATTTTTATCATACTAAGACGTACCCTATATAAAAAAAATGATTAACTTTAGAGATCAATGGTTCATAACATCCCAGAAGCGTGCAAGACGATGGGAAGTTGGGTTACCATTAGATTTCTCATCCGTCGTCATTTTTCGGTTATCATTTTTTGTTCATCATTTTTCCTTCTCGCCTGAACGTAAATAAAAGTTCTCTTTAATTCAAGAGAGCGAGTAAATGGGCACAACTATGTGTGAATGATACCATCACCACGGTCATTTATTTACTTTTGTCACATGGAAATGTAGTGTAGGGGAAGAGCACCAATAGCCGTCATAGCTAACTTCACGCACTCACAGATCTTAAATGGTACATCGGATTTTGATTTATTTTTTTTAAGTTGCCTTCGTATGTGAGTTAACTGCTTATAGCTATTGATCTGGCTTTTGGGTAGTAACGATGCACGATGTGGAATCAGTTATGCGCACAAAGGTAAAAAAGTACACATTTCAAAGTGTTGCCTGATACCTAACTAAAGATGTTCCAATAACCGTCAACTCAAAATCGCTAGCACTTATTGACAAATGTCCCAATAGTGGTGCACAAATGTTCCAATATTGGTACACAAATGGGATAAATGTTCCAATAGTTGTGCACAATTGGACCAATTAATTACAAAAATGATTAGCTATTGGTACAAAACAAATTTATTAATGGTGTCTTCACTATGACCACTATTGGGGGGTCAACATGACAATAAGGTGACGGTTATTGGAATTATGTTATCTATTGGTGCTCTTCCCCTACCAATTTTCTTTATCAAAATAAATCCACCTTGTCATCTCGGTAGGTGGTCTTCTATACTATCCATGCCAGACAAGATGGGAGACTTTTACTTTTATGTTATTACACTAATCCTCTCGACTTTTGCTCCAATAGCTACATACAACAACTTATCAAAATCTAACAGGCACATCAACACTTCATTATTTCCGCTAGCTACTTTATTTATATTTGATGGATTCGATGGAATCCATAAATTCCTAGGTATAATATGATTCAAGAGATCCAGTTCTAAGAGATTTCCACAATCCATCATATAATTATCAAGAGAGAATTTTGGATTCGATTGTGTGAAATATTTTAGCATCAACGTTTCGAATCACACTCTGTGATCCATCATCAGGATGAAGAGAGTCAAATAATGGATCACAGAGTGTGATCCGAAACGTTGATGCTAAAATCTTTCACACAATCGAATCCATAAATGCTCTCTTGATAATCAAGAGATCCATTTTATATTTTCATGTATTCCCATCGTGAATATGTTTTGATTTTTATTATTCGTTATAAATGAATTAAAATCTTTTGCTTATTTCCTTTCAATTCTATGAAAATTTAATTTTAAAAGTCTTCCTTTTAATTCATTATCATTTTATCTTCAAATTGGTTTATTTTTCTTTATAAATTAATCTAGATAATATTATGTTAAAAATGTTATATCTTATGTTTATATTTAATAATATATTATATAGAATATAATGACAAATATATAATATTATATATAGTTTAGATTTATATATATTATATAATAAATACCTGTTAAATATTTAACATATTTAATATAAAAATATACATTTAGAATATATATATATATATATATAATTCATCAAAAAGTACACAGTTCAAAAAGCCTCCATCCCATACATCTTACACAAAATACCACCCACCAAATCTAACGCATAATAAAACCCTTATAGCAACCTAATAATCCACTGCAAAATATGGAAATATGATACGAAACAGTTTAATGGGCACATTTTCAGCCCAACAGTGATTAAAAAAAAGTACAGATCATATCTATATCACTAACCTTGAAACTGCTAAAATAAACACATGCTATTGTAAACTAAGCTACTAACTTTCATTTTCATGTTCCTCGTTGAACCTGGCCAAGACTCTCATCACCTCCTCTATGCACGCCCTCGGTCTCAATTCACAACCCATCTCCACCCTCGCCACTCCATGCGTTGCTTTGAGAGCCTCTTCAACCCGCATTAACTCTGTAAAAGTCTTGAACGCCTCCCAACCACGCCATGTCAAAGCTCTGCACCTCACTTTCAAATCATCCTCTGCCCAACAAACAAAGAGAATGGGGTTCATAGTTTCCTCCATTCCTTCTAAAATATCAATGTTGACACCTGGGACAACCCATTCAAATATTGATTCCATGTCTTCCAAAAAATCTTTTGCAATTAACTCATTTAGCACTCGTTCAACCTTATCCACAACATCTTCAAATTCTAAGCCCCAAGCAGAAATTAAAGAGTAAATATCCATATCAGTCCTATATTTGTGACTAATATGCACAATATCTTCTCCCAACATTAGTTTTACTGCCTCCAATAGTCTTTCATCCTTTTAAAGAAAAAGGTCCTGTATGCGCTTGTTTGAAGCTTTACCCACAAATGGCACTAATTTCTTCATTGTTTTGAATGTGAAACTTGCTTCCATATTCTTCCTACTACAGTGATGTCACCTCTGAGAACGTATTCTCCACTCTCTTCAATCTCTTTCAGGGAAACTGATATGTCAAAGTGAGAAAGCAAAGCCACCAAAATTCAATATAACATTCAAAACATCATACACTTCGTCCGACACCAATGTCCTACACCACCGCCATAGGTTGAGATCATCAATACACTTCCTTAAATAGTATGTGTGAGCTTTTATTTCCATTATGTTCATACATTTTGACATTAACTCCACCTTTAAATTGTGCCAATTACCATGTCCATCATCCATTGCTTCGTCCATCCACCATTCTCGAGGTTGTCGTAGACATCATATCTTCACCCACATCATCATTTGGTAGATTGCAGATCTTCCAATTGATATTCTTCTACTACTTCTAACTAGCTAGCCCATTTAGATAAAACATCAGCCACTTTGTTTCCTTCTCTACACACATGAGTGACTTTGAAGTCATTAAAACAACTCGAGTCACCTTTGATTTTTTGAACATACTTATTTAACAGCCAAGCCTGTATTTCCCCCTTAATAATTGCATTGATTAAGATCAATGAGTCACCTTCCAAATGTAATCTTTTGAAACCAAATTTTAATCCCCACTCAACTGCCAAGAGTGTTGCTTGCACCTCAGCCTCATTGTTCATGCCCCTCTCCAAGCGTTCAACACCCCATGCAACAATATTACCCTTCCAATCCTGGAACACCGCCCCTGCACCTGATTCTCCCGAATTTCCTTTTGACACTCCATCAAAATTAGCTTTGATCCACCCTTCTTCTAGTGGTGTCCATTTACAATTTATATGTGCATGTGTAGTCCCTAGAGACCAATCATCCCACCTAGGCCCATGAATGAGTAATATTTTAAATTATATTTAATAATTAATATTATTTAAAATTAAAATATTATATGTATATATGCAATTTTAATTTTAATTTAAGTTTTTTTTTATTCCACTAATAATATTGTCATCAACTCTATTTTGTGGATGTTTTTGGTGCACAGTCCCTTCTTGTCGAAAAGAAAGTTTGGAGTTCTAATTATCATATGATACTCTATAATGTTATTGTAGATTGTATGTGAATATAATTAATTTTTTAATTATTAAATAAATACATCAATATATAATGTAAGGTTATTTTTATAAAAATGGATGTTGTTTACTATTAAATTTAATGTCCTAAATGCATGTGATTATTTTCAATAATAACCTAACATTGATTAGAAAATGAGAAAAAATAAATAACATGTAATAAAAGCTCATTAACTAGCTCCTATTAATGGGATTGATAGAGTTAGTTATGCTATATTAATGAAAGAAGGCAAAGAGAACATTTCAAAACCTAGATGATCCAGAATATATATTTGATCGAAATTTGAAAGTCAATTCAAGAATATCATGAGAGGGATGTATAATCGAAGATCATAAAGGTAAATTAATAGTGGCAACATCAAAGAAATTGAAAGAAGGAACCAATAACAAAGTAGAAAGATCAACCTTGTACTTTAAATTGTGTTACCATTTTTTTGTGATACCTTATAGTTTAAAAAATTCATCAAAGCAAGGAAAATTCTATCTCTACCTCTATCTTCCTCTCTATCACTCCACCTTATATCTATCTGTTTACCTCTCCCTATATATCTCTCTCTCTTCCCCCTCTCTCTTTCCCACTATACTTATCTTTATTTCTCTCCCTCATACCTTACCTCTCCTTACATCTCTCTCTTCTCCCTGTATATTTCTTACTACACCTATCTCCCCTTCATTCTATCTCTCTCTCTCCCTCTCCCTGACGCTCCATATTTCTATATATCTCTACTCATTTATCCTCTCTCTCCCTCCCTCTCTATTTTTACTATATATTTCTCTCTCTCCACCTATATCTCTATCTCCATATATCTCTTTCACTCTCACACACTCCTTGTTTCTCTCTCCCTATCTCTATCTCTATATCTCTCACTCACACATACAAAAACACAATCACCCCCTATTTCTCCCTTCTTATCTCTACCTCTATCTCCCCACCTATCTCTCTCTCTATTACATGTCTCTATCACCTCCTTTATATCACTCATTCCCCCTCTATATTTCTATATTCCCATCTCTCCCTCTCCCTCTCTATTTATATCTCATAATCTCTACTCTCTATAATCCACTTCATCTCTCCCTCTATTTCTCTCTATTTATCACCTTGTATATCTTTAAGTTTTTTATCTCTCAATCTCCCCCTTTTTCATTCTCTCCTTTCTATTTCCATGTTTCCAAATTTCTTTCCCTATCTCATTCCATCTCTCCCTCTCTATATGTTTATCTCTTTAATACCTCGTCTATCTTTACCATGTTATATTATTCTCTCTATCTCTCCTTTTTATCCCCATATCTCCCTCTTTATATTCCTCTTTCTCCCTCTCTCTCTATCTCTCCTTATCACTCCCTCCTCTTTATCTCTCCCCATCTCTCCCTCCCTATCTAACTACCTATCTCTCTATCTCTACATCTATCTATTTATCCCCCTCTTCCTCTCTCCCTCTATCTTCATATCTACCTCTATCCTAGAATTATCTCTTCACCTCTATCTCTACATGTCTCCCTCTTTCTATCCATCTCTCTCCCCATCCCCCTCTTCATATGCCTCTATACCTATATCTCTTTGCCTATATATCTCCATTTCTCTATATTTCATCTTTCATATGTCCCTCTCTATCTATATCTTGTTACGTATTTGTCACTCCCTACCCATATATCTATTTCTCTCTCTACCTATCTCTATATTACTTATTATCTCTATCTATATATTTCTACTTCTCCCTCTCTTATTCTCTCCCTCTCTCTAACTCTCCATATATTTATCTCTTTCATCTCTCATCCATCTCCTTTTCATATTCATATTATGTTCTCCACCTCCATCTCAATCTCTATCTCACCTCCCTCTCTCCACCCCCCACCTCCCTCCCTCCCTCCCTCCTCCTTCCGTATTGCAATCGTAACACGAGCCTATTGGTATTTGAGCACGATTATTTTCTTTTTTCCAAGGTTTTGTTTAAGTAGTGTTTATATTCATATAAGTCAATGCAAAATTAATTTGAAGCTACCACTTATCAATTGAGGAATTTTTTATACAAAAATATCATTTTCTAAATAGCCTACCAATGGACCTCTTGTGCTTACCAAATGTATAAATACATACACAAAAATTTACCCTAATTGACCTTTCATAGCTCTCCATATATTTATCTTTATCATTTCTATCCATCCCTCTCTACTCTCTTTCTCTGTCTCTCCCTTATCTCTCCCCTCTTTATATCCCTATTTCCCTTTAAAGTACAAAAAACCAATATTCTAAGAATTTTTTTTATTTCTTATTAATATTGAATTTACAATGGATTTGGAAGTTGGTGTGTCCTTTCAATTGTGAAATATCCTCTATTGTTTTATACCTACAATTGTTGAAATAGGTTAAATGTTAAACAAATTATTTTGATACATGACATAGTCAACAGACTAGCGCTAACACCACAAATGGAAGAGGAAGACCAAAAAGTATGTTGGTTGAAAATTTTGCAAACTAGAATAGTTTGTAAAATTGTGGTTTCAACCACAACAACATGAGATTGAATCTCTCATAATTCTTTAGGGAATGCCCCCCCTATGATTCACTACTCTATTCTAGTATAATAAGATATAAATTTTTCAACTCCTATTATAACATGGGCGGTACATCATCCTATCCTCTTTTTTTAAGATAGATGTTATTCTTTTCCTCTCTTTTCAGGAAAGAATTTACAATATAGAGTAGCAATAATTCTTACAATTTCTTTGTTAAAAATTAACTTGGAAAGCAAGAACAATGTAATATAGATAAGAAAAGAAGCAAAGTGTCCATAAAGGTGCAAAGTCCTATGTTGCTTCTCCGGGACTAGAAAGAGTGCTTAAGATCAAAGTCTTAAATTCACTATTGTCCTATCAACCTTTTTACAAATTATTTTGTAACCCAATGAGCTAACTAAGAAAATCAAGACAAAGCTCAAAGTCTTTAAACTGATTCTTAGCTTCACATTTGATAATGCTTTTGTGAAATGATAATATGAAGCTCAAAGTCTTCAAGGTGTAACCTTAATATATATTTATATTTATAACTTAAAAATACCAATATGAAGCACAAAGTCTTCAAAATGATATTATGATCACCAATTCCTAATTCTAACAACAATAGTCAAGATATGACACAAAGTTCACAAGTTAACAATTGCCTCTAGGGTTTCGGGTCCCCTAAAACCTATTTTTACTTAATCAAAAACAATTGCCTCTACACTTTAATAATATTCTCTCAACACACCTTTACTTGAGTAAATAAGAATTTATAATGAAAATGACATAAGAACACTCTCACCATAAACACAAAGTTTGGATGCCAAAGCTTTCTTCTTATTTCATCAAGTTTCTAAAATCACAAGAGGAACACAAAGTTTCACTTTTGCTCTTTGCTTCAGTAGAGTTTAGACATATAGATTAAAGATAATAGATGGAAATTACAATGAGAAACCTTATATATATAGGGGAGAGGTGCAACATAAAATTAGGAAAAACTAAGACTAATTCAAAGAAGAGTCCTAATTGACTTTGGACTCGTGCATTGCTTAAGTGCAAAAACTAAATACAAAATGACACTTGCGGTGTCAATGTCTTATTAAAAAAATACATCTTCTATGAAAATTACTAAGTGTCACCAGACACTCCATTTTGATCTTGCTTCATGAATTCCTTGAATTTTTGTAGAGTTGCTTTCATCTGCCCCTGATTAGGTCCTTTAATGTGACTTGTGACGACCTTGATCTAGGTGATAGAATCTCCAAGGCTTACATAGCATTTCTTGTGCTTCTTCAAAAGCAAGGCTAGATCATCTAAATTTACTTGGATGTCCACCAGCTTATCAATAGAGGATAATGAGAAGCTTGCTTATCAACCTCTTCACCAATTAGCTAATTGAACTCTTTGATGATGACATCTTCATGAAGGGGCTTCTGATTATCGTCGAGGAAAGTGCAAGGAAGAGCTGAGATATTTTTGATGATGTCTTGCCCTTTGTCATTACATTCCTTCTATGCTTTCCTCAGATCCTTGATAAGCATCTCTATTGTATTCATTTGATCTTCTAGAATTTCTCTTTGTTCAATGTACATATCCCTTGAAGGGATCACTCCATTATCAACTAGAACATCGAACCGGAAATCTTCTAACTTCAACCAAAAGTCAAAGTCCTTCTAATGTGCTTCCAATTTATCAGAAAGCAAATTCAAAAATTTATCAATTTCAACTTTTACCTCCTCCAAGTTATTAGCAAGAGTAACTGTTGAACATATGAGATGTGTTCCTTGGCTTAGTAGTCTATCCATCCATTAGCCAACTGTCCTCCTGCGATAATTCACCTGTTCAACTTGTTTGACAATTTGTACATCCATTGAAGAAGTGATCGACTCGATTACCTCTGATGACTTGGTAATCTTGATCAAGACCTTTGTGAGCTAATCGACTTGTTTCTTCATGTTATCTTTCTTAACTTTCTCCTCATTGAACATTGCCACAAGATGTTGGAAAGAAGTTTGAGCTTCTTCAATTGTACCCTCATCTGTTTGTTTGCCCAAATCAATTCTTTTAATGACATAATTAGTAGCTTGTACTTTATCCAAGTTTATGTCCGGGGGAGGAATTGTCATTTCTACATACTTGTTCTTAGATGGATCTATTCTCAATCTGGACAAAGTCATGGCCTTCTTTGTGACCTTGGGCTTAATTGGTACAAATTGACTAAAATCAAAGTCATCAGGAGAGATGGCTTGCTTCTTTCTCTTTGGAGTGTTAGATACTAGCTAGGGTGTCAAAGAAGCATCTTCATCCACTCTAGTAGTCAAAACTTGTGTAGTGAAATCCTGAGATTGAATGCTCATAGTAACAATGAATGGAGTTGAGGTAACAATGGCGGGTGGATTTGGAGTAGTAGAAACCTGAGGAGGAACTTGGGTTTCTGACATGAAATTATCAAAATCTTCCAACATGGAAGAAGTGACCTCAAACAAATTAAGTAGGAAAATAGTATCAAGGTTGACAAGAGGTGTATCAAGGGTTGATTCACTCGTCGAGGTGGAAGGAATAACATGTATTTTAGGAGCGTGGGATGAAAATGGCATAGCAGAGCCCAAAGGATAACATCTGTAATAGAGACTAAAGTAGTACCTGTGATATCACATGATGCAGGAGGAATACCTTTGTGTGTCTCTTGAGACTAAGAAGTACTTGGGATTTTAGGTAAACCTTCCTCATCAAATTCTGCTTCATCTTGTTCTTGCTCATTCTCTAGTTCATTCTCTTCTTGGAGTTGTTCATCTTCATCTAGTTATTCTTCTCCTTAAACTTCATCATGAAATTGAGTCTCTTGAGTTGAAGACTCACCTTGAGTTTTACCCTTTCCAATAGTGAACTTGAATTTAGGACCTTTAGAAGCAACATGATCTTGTCTATTCTTGGTTCTTAATTCACAAACCTTTCCCTTAGGTGCCGCATCTTCTTCTTCAAATGATTCAGTTTGGAAAGGTTTTAGTTGAACACCATATAGATTCAACCAATAACTGGTATTATCAAGAATCTTCTAAAAGCTGGCCCTTATAGAAGTATTCTCTTTTTGGGATCATTGAATGAGAGGCAAAGGTAATCTATCAACTTTGTTTCTCATATGCAGGATCTAGGATGTCAACATCTTCTTCGAGATCCTCAAGAACATCAACAAGATCAAAATTTTCAATTTGTTCTACTATCAAACGACAGTAATCAAGTCTTCAGACATCCTCTTCAGTTCTGCAATCTACCCATACATCCTCAATTCGATGAATATGTGTGTAGTTTTTCTTAATCTTATTCTTCATGCCCCTGTAGTCGAAAAATTTCCTGGCCTTGAAGAATCTCATAGTCACCCTCCTCATTTCCTCCTCCTCCATGGCATGAGCCTTGTAGATGGAATTGATGGAATATCTCCCTATAGTGATGGAGAACTTAAGACATGTCTTATGAGCTCCAGATTGACGCTCATGGATATAAATCATTTGGCAAGCCATCTCCATAAGAATGATCTTATCTGAAGGATACCTTGGGATCATGAATGGTACTCTATCAAAGCATCCAATCTTGATATATGTGAATATGGGGAATTGTAGGAAAATGCAACCATATTCACTCACCACCTTCCATGCTTCATCTGATACTCTCTTGTTATGAAGTTCCTTATCAAATAAGCACATGTAATGAGCAAAGAAGGAATCATTTACCCTCCTAAAATGGTGTAGAGTCTCCTTGAGAGTTAACTAAGTGAAATAATTGTAAATAGGAACTTGACTCCTGTCACCTAAGGTAGATAGACCTAGGAAATGCCTCATCGAGGTAGCTATATAGACAATATTAGAAGTCATGTAGAATTTCAAGGTGGTAGGCAGCTTGGTCAATTGTTCACATAGGGCATCTGCAATTTGCTTGCCCCAATATATCTTCTTCTTATTATGCTTGATAACGTGAATGTATTGATACATCCATTTGTGGTAAGTATTGGAAGTCGGGAGGCCTTTTATTTTGCTGAGAAGAGTAATGAGATCATTTACCTCCTCAATGAAATCACTGCGGGGAAGAGTCTCTGGCCACCTCACAATTGTAGGCCTAGGGTTCTTTAACCAATTTTCATTCATATTTTTCTTGCATTTCTCTGTTCTTATCAAAATAAGCCACTGCTAATTGCATGTCAATATCAACATATTGATCTATAGGTGAACACTTGAAAATTGTATCAAAGAAATCCTCATCAAGCCTGATGAGTGTTTTCTTCCCATCTACATCTTTCACTGATATGGTGGTAGGGTCATACCTGTTGGAAAGAGCAAACATAAATTCTAGATTTTGAGTTGACATGGGAAAGGAAGCCACCAGATGAATTTCACTATTATGGTGGGCTCCATCTTATAAGAAATGGGTGACCCTCTTACCCTCTTCAAAAATTCCTCAAGATCGACATGACCGATTGATGAGCTGAAATAATAGCTCTTTTTGTGTCCATGTCTATTATGTTTTTCATGGTTTAAGTTGTGTAATTAGATAATGTTTATAGGATGTGTTAGAGGTTTTTGATCTTATGCATGATTAACATTAACCTAACCTTTCTAACTTTGTATTGTTTTGGCTAAATATATTCCTACAGCTATGCAAATTACTATGATAATTTTGTATGTGGATGAATGAATGTTATGGTTGATAGGAAATGGATACGTATGTTTTTGTGTGCTTTAGCTCATGATGCAGGAACATTTAGGTAGCTGCAAAAGTGGTCAAACCATGCCAAAAAGGAGGATCATGTCATTCAAGCCGATTAAAGCCAAAGCCAAGGCAATTGTAAGCATTAAAAGCGATGAACAAGGCAGTAACCAAGCAACTGAAGAATAGCGAACAGTTCAAGAGTTATTTATGGGTGTCTCTAGTAGAGGGCAATCTAGCGAGAATCATCATGCTATATTCTTGGTTATGAATGATGAATGTCCATAATCTTTGTGGTTAACTCTTTATTGTAATAAAAATTCCACCTATTCTCTTGGGCGTGGTTAGGTAGTTAGTAGTTTGTTATATCTTTCCTATAAATAAAGATTTGGACCTCCTCGTGGGGGTTAGACTGAGTTTTTCAGAGTTAGACAATATTCTCTCTGTTTTCATGGTATGTAACAGCTAACGAAATGATAAATAAAGTGATGGTGTTTTAATCATATAAGACTATTTGAATTCTAGACATTCTCATCCAAGGGTGTCCACTTGCTAAGCAATCATGTGTCTTTGTTACGTTAGTTTTATTATGTTGTAGTTGTTCTTGTAGCATTTGTTTGTTCCTGTAGCCACTGGAACCAGAACTTGTGACTAAAGGCGAATACAGTAGTCCCTGTTTGTTAGCTTAGAACATTAGTGGTAGTTAGTTGTTTGAATTACCTTTCAGCATTAAGATTTCCTGTAGCATTTTAGTCATTACATTTATGTGTGTTAATTTTAGTAATTTCCTTTGCTACAGTAGAATATAATTACTTTTATTGGAACTTAGTACACAAACTGTGCTGGCCCATTTTAAGTAATACGTCCCTGGGTTGACATGTAAATGAAAACTCCACCATAGAAATGATAGCTTTTCAGGATAGATGTCCAATCCCCGAGTTTGGGTTTTAAGCCGAGATATTGTTTCAATTGGGAAGGTAGACATTTTTGGCGCTGTTGTCGAGGATGGTGCTAAACTAAGAACCTATCATACCCATGAGCTTTTAGTTTTCAATAATTTACTGTTTCAGTAGTTAAAGATAAGTTGTTGAATGATTTTTCTAAGTCTGCATGCATAGAAGAAGAAGAGATGCACGTGGTAGATTTCTTCCTAATCACCCCGATAATAGAGGACTCAACCCTTATGAAGCACCAGATGTAAATGCTTTTGCTGCACTATCTTGTTGGCATTATGTGAACTGGCATGGAGACATAATGATATTGGATGTTGTCATTGATGTCAATATGAGACATAGTGTGAACCGACACACGTGATAGGTGAATAGAGAGAGGAACCAGCATATGTATGAACTGGTTTATATGCCGAAGTGAAGTGGCATATTTGTTCAAGGTGAATCAGCATGAAGTTATGAGAACTGACACATGGAAGCATTGTATGACTACCAGTTGGTAGGTAGCTTCCACTTCGGGGTTTCCGGTTGGAGTACCTCAAGTCTGTGTGACTCAATCGGTGATCTTTGTGTGATGAGTTAGCAGTATGATGGAGGACATATCATGTTGCCACGTAAGCTCTGTGTGCGTGAAGGATCTTGCATGAAGAAGACTATTCCTATCTACCTCGAGAATGTGCAAAGTCTATCAAACGGTGATAACGTGTGATGGGTTATCAGCCGCCAAGAAATTGGTGGATAATGGACGATGGAGAATGTCTTGAGATCAATTCAAGATTGTTGCATTTAATGCAGCATGATTCAGCGGTCAGGATCAAACCGTTTGAATTGCTTAACCTAACAGGTTTAGGGTTTAGGGTTTTTTCTACCGACCTGTATGTTTCCTATAAGGTCGATGTTGTGTTTCTTTCTGAGGTTGTTGGCAAAAGTTGTGAGTGTGTATCCAAGGGAAGTGATACGTGATTCTTGCTAGACCAAAGGAGAGAAGAGATACCTGCAAAGTGAATGTGCAGAAGGAAAAGAGGAGCCTAAATGGATCTGCATTAGCATTGAGTGTTGTTAACAGATCATTGTAATACCTGTTGATCTCTAACCACTTCAACAGTTGTAAAATCCCCTAATAGGGTAGCCTTAACTAGCTTGATTCAAAATCCCTTAAATCGGGTGGTCTTAACCGACTTGATTCAAATCCCTTAACCGGGTAACTCGAGGCTAATGAGTTCTGAGAAGCTAGAGAGCTTAGGAGATCCTTTCAGCTATTGAGTTCTCGAAATCCTCTAACAAGGTGACCCTACCGGGTTTAACCCTTAACCGAGTATCCCTTAACCGGGTGATCCCTAACAGGATCGGTTCCTACCAGAACCTATTGTAATGTCCTTAACCGGACAAGGCTCCTAACAAAGCAGACTTCTAAAGAGTTCAAAAAGTATCTTGTGGGTATTCATCCCCATCGTGGTTTTTCCCAGTTGGGTTTCCACGTGAAAAATATGTGTGTCATGTGAAATGCTTTTGTCTTGTGATGCTTTGTCTGACCTGTTAAGCACATGAAGGTTCTATGTTTTATGCCTGTCTATAAAACATATTGAACTCACTGTTGTGAAGATCTGGTGGTTAAGTTTACTTGTTTGTGCATGAGAATATAATGATACTTTAGTATTGAGCTAAGAGGAAAGCTTATTGAGTGACCGGTTCATGATTGATTGAGTTGTACTGGATGTTACCGGTTGCACTCTGTTTTACCGGTATCCCTATTTGTCAGTCATTTGGAGCATTTGCTGTCAAACCAGTTTTGGACTGTATTTGTGTTTGTACTGATTCACCCCCCCCCTCTCAGTACCGGTTTGGTACTAGTGGTTCATCATTGAGTTATCATATCCTCCATTTGAACTTCCTAGAAAACGGCCTTCATTTTCTTTTTGGACCACCTGAAGAGGATCATCACCCTTTAGTTATTTACCAAGGACCAATAGAAAGATGTGGAGGTGGAGCTAATCCACCAGGAGGTGGGTGTAATCCTCCTCCTCTAGGAGGCGGCAATCCACATGTTAACCCAACATTTGAAATTTCCATTTCTGATCTACACAATAATGCTAACCTCAAGAACATTCCAACTTCTTCTTTACCTAAGTTATATGGGCTAGTTACAGAAGACCCAAACACTTTCCTGTTTGAATTTGATGTCCTCTGTAGGAGATATGATTATACTACAGATGCCCATGGACTTAAAATATTCCCAACCACTTTGAAATAATATTCCCTGAGATGGTTTATGAGCTTAGGGAGTAACTCAATAGACACATGGGAGGAGATGAAATGATTGTTTCTTAAGAAATATAAGGATTATTGTAGGGGAACTGACCATCATGGAGATGATATCTTCGGGATGACACATAAGGAGGATGAGAGTTTAGAAGACTATCTTGAGAGATTTCTATTTTGTGTCAAGAAGTCTAAACACGGTACTCTAAATGAAGAATATCTCAAGTTGATATTTATGAGGGGTATCAATGATGAATGCATGGATTCTCTAGACCTTATAGGAGGAGGAGATATAACTCAATCATAATGGAATGAAATTAGCCAAATCTGTCAAAAGTACTCCAAGGCCACTACCAAGAAGAATAGGCGTTATAAGCCTAGAATGTCTTCATCAATAGCAAGCAATGGAGTTTCTCAAATGGAATTAAGCCATCTTCTGAAGGATTTTAAGGAAGATATTATAAACAATATGGCCACTCAATTGGACACACTTCAAGCCAAGAAGAAGCATGAAAAATTTGAAGCAATGCTTGCAGAATTGTGTCCACACTGTAGGCAAAAGAAGGACTGCAGATGTAAGTTAGTTGCCAATCTTGATAATCACCATGTTCCCGAGTTTAAGCCAGTACATGCAGATGATGAACAACTCTTCTATGTTTCTCAAAGAAGGCCATGGGCCTCAAGACAAGGTATGCCTCCTGATCCACTATCTTTTGTTCCTAATCCATTATCTTTCATTGGTTCTTATGGGAATTCTTATACACAAAGTAATCAATGGCAACCTCCATATGCTCAAAACTTTGGATATTTTTCACCTCAATCTTGGTATAACCCTAAAAGTTTGTGGTCAAATTATTCCAATCCTTCATCCCAATAGCAGTAGCCATAGGGAAATTGGTCTCAACCTCAAGGGTCATGGAAACCTCCACATGGAAATTGGCAACCAACTTCTCAATGGAGAGGGGGCCAGCAGTGGTCAAATCAACCTTCTGCATATTTACAACCACCTCAACAACCACAATGGTCTACTATAATGTCACCCCCTGCTCCTAATTCCACTCCACCTAAAGATACTTAGTTGCCATCAGCTCGTACCCAATCCAAATAGTAAACCTCAGCCACAACAACAAGTATATTCTGTTGATCCTAACCAGTACCCTACATATTCTCTTAATATAAGTGATATTCATCTTAGGTTAGGGACTAATTTGCCTAATCCATCTTCTCCAATTATTACTGAAGTACCATCCTAGCAAGCAACATTAGATAACCCTCCAAATCAGCTAGCTTAGTCTACCCAAGCCCAACAGCCTAGAAGTTCGCCTCCAGTGAATAGAATACCTCCATTTCCTTAGAGGTTACAAGCTAAGGAGACTGAGAAAAGTGAAGATGTAACTTTTTATCTCATTGATTAGATGAAACACATATATGTTAAGATTCCATTGTTTCAAGCTATCAAGGATGTTTCCATTTATAGTAAAGTCGTTAAAGAAGCATGTTTGAAGAAACCTGGTAGGAAAAATAAGGATCCACAAATAGTCCACGTGATGGGACAACTAGCTGATATTATGTTGGGCAAGGTTACAATACCTAAGTACTCTAACCTAGGTATCCCTATTGTGGGAATAGTCATTAATGGTACTCAGATTAATAATGCTCTAATAGATCTAGGAGGTGCCATTAATATCATGACTAAGGACATCATGCAGCAACTTAACATAACCAATCTTTGACCTACTCCCACAATCTTGTATCTTGTTGATAGCTCTACTATCCAACCTGATGGTATGGTAGAAGATGTTGTAGTTACTTTGGATTCTTGGGAATATCTAGCAAATTTCATGATATTGTCTCCTAAGGCCACATTGGGAGGATATCCAGTCATCTTAGGAAGGCCTTGGCTTGCTATAACTGATGCATACATTGGTTGTCGGTTAGGAGATATGACTATTTTGGATGGGAATTCCACTAAGAAATTAGCTCTTTATTCACCTACACAACCTCAGCTTGATCAAGAACAGGTCATGTGGCTTAATGTAGGGGAAGAGATAGAAGAAGAAGTTAACTTTGTTCATCACCTCATGATGATAAATAGAGAGCCATTCATATAGCCTCAAGATGAAGATCGAGTACTTTCTAATATTATAGAAAATCATTATGGCTCAGAACACCAACCATGAGAGTTAACTTCGTGTGTCTTGCACTCAATTTTCTTGCTTTCCTCCTCATCCAAACTTCCTGCAACCACAAATATATTGCACACCTTGTTGTCGCATGAGGTCCACACTTCTTCTCTTACTGAAGTAGCTCAAATTGACCTAACCACCAAGGTAGAAGTTGCTCTAGACAAGTATTTAAACATTAATAATCAGCTCACAGAGGCACAAAAGGCAGCCTTGGTTGATCTGATTCAACGTCGTAAGCAATATTTTGCATGGGACTACTGAGACATGATGGGGTTAGATCCTAAAGTGTGTATCCATAGGATATATATCAAGGAAGAATGCAGACTAGATAGATAGTCACAAAGGAGGATTAATCTAACCTTAAGAGAAATAGTTAAGGAGGAATTACAAAAATTGTTAAATGCTAGATTTATTTATCCTATATCAAATAGTCAGTGGGTGTCACTTCTAGTTATATCTCCTAAGAAGGGAGGTAAATGGCGAGTTTGTGTAGATTACAAGGAACTTAACTCAACAACTAAGAAGGATCATTTTCCATTTCCCTTTGTAGATCAAGTGTTAGATTCTCTGGCAAGAAAACAATACTTTTCATTCTTGGATGGATTTAGTGGTTATAATCAAATTGGAATAGCTCTAGAAGATCAAGAAAAGACCACATTCATGTGCCCTTGGGGAATATATGCTTACTCTATTCTTCCCTTTGGGTTATGCAATGCTCCAACTACTTTCTAAAGAGATGTCATTAGCATATTATCAGACATTTATAATGACTACATGGAGATATACATGGACGATTTTACTACTTATGGCTCAAAATTTGAAGAAGCATTTAAAAATTTGAAGAAAGTACTACAGAGATGTGAAGATTATAGTCTATCCCTGAATAGTGAGAAATGTTTCATGATGATGTAGGAAGGGATAGTCCCGGGACATCATATTTCTAAGGCTGGTATCCAAGTTGATCCAACAAAGATAGAGGTCATTCTTAACCTTCCTATTCCAACCAAGCAAAAGGATGTAAGAAGTTTTCTTGGACATGTTGGGTATTATAGAAGGTTTATTAAGGACTTTAGTAAAATAGCAAGGCCTTTATATTATCTCTTGTCTAAAGATGTTGAATTTGATTGGACCCCAGCGTGTGATGAAGCTTTCTTGAAGCTTAAAAAAGCATTGACTCAGGTGCCAGTCCTCAAAGGGCTGAATCGGTCATTGCCCTTCCATATTCACATGGATGAATCTGACTATGTTATAGGTGCAATTCTAAGACAAAAAGAAGGAAATTTGGAAAATGCAATTTATTTTATTGATAAAAATTTGCAAGGACCTGAGCTCAACTACATCGTCACAGAAAAGGAGATGTTGGTAGTCATATATGCACTTAACAAGTTTAGGCATTATATCACCGAATATCAAATATTTGTTCACATAGATCATACAACAATGTAATATCTTATGAATAAATCAATCATAGGAAGATTGGCCAAATGGTTGCTGCTGATGCAAGAGTTTGATATCACGGTTGTTGATAAACCAGGGAAAGCCAATGTGGTCGCGGATTATCTTTCTAGGCTTCAGCTATAGGACAATCCTACAGCAATAGATGATTCCTTCCCAAATGAACACTTGTTTTTGATAAATGCACAAACACCCTGGTATGCTGATATAACAAATTATTTGGTTGCTAACAAGATTCCTTCTCACTTTTCACCAAAAGAGAGAAGACTCTTAGTTGAGAAAAGCTTCAATTTCTCTTGGATTGTAGATTGTTTAATTTACACGGGACCTGATCAAATCCTAAGAAGTTGTGTTTGAGAGGATGAAAATTATGATATTCTTCATGCTTGCCATGATGATCCATGTGGAGGACATTTTGCTGCCAAGAGGACAACAAACAAAATTCTTAATGCAAGATACTATTGGCCAACTTTACATAAAGATGCAACCAAATACACTAGAAAATGTGATAGGTGTCAAAGGACAAGGGGGCCTACTAAATATGATGAGATGCCATTGTATCCACAAGTAGTGGTTACACCATTTGACAAATGAGGATTAGACTTTGTAGGACCAATTGATCCTCCTTCCAATGGAAGATCCTATATCCTAGTATGTACCGATTATGTCATAAAATGGGTGGAAGCAAAAGAAATGAAGAATGCTAGAGATAACAAGGTATTTGAATTACTCTATGAAGAAATCTTTACAAGATATGGTACACCTAGAGAAATTGTTATAGATCAAGGGCCACAATTTACCTCCAACTTAATCACAACTTTGGTCAATGAGTATAATATCAGGTATAGAAAATATACCCCATACCATCCTCAGGCCAATGGTCAGGTAGAAATCACCATTAGGGAGTTGGAAGCAATTCTAACAAAGACAATATCTCTACATAGGAAAGACTAGTCAAGAAGACTAGCAAAAGCTATTGGGCATACAAAACTACATTGAAAACAACTACTGGTTTTAATCCTTTTGAAATGGTATATGGGAAGCTAGCAAAAATTCCCATTGAGTTTGAGAATAAAACTCTTAGGACAACTCTACAATTGAATATGAATCTATCTGAGGCACAAAGAGCTTGAATCATGTAGCTGAATGCTCTAGATGAAGTGAGAAAAATGGCTCTCCAGCACACAAAAGTTGTTCAAAATCAACATACTAGATGACATGACAAATACATTACAGAAAGAAAATTCAAATCTGGAGACTGGGCACTTTTATATGACTCTAGGTATAAAGATTCTTTGGGTAAGTTGTAGACACGTTGGTTGGGTCCAAATGAAGTTGTTGAAGTTTTTCATAATGGAGTCGTACAATTAGCAACTATAGGTCCTGTTAAGTTTAAACTTCTAGTCAACGGTCATAGATTACACTTGTATAACAAACCTATCACTAAAGAGGAATTCCTACAATACTTTGACATGCAACCACATGTCGCAGTTCCTGCAGCTCATGTAGGGGGACTCTCCATCCCACAATTTTGAACCATTCTTTGCATGCAGTCATAATAAATATTTCTACAACTCCTGGGAATACCTTTCTCCACAATAAACTATCCACCTTCACATCATCTCATATTCTTTCTTTGTCATTTCATTTTGTTCACTTCACCCCACCTCATTTTATGATTGTGACCATTCAGTTACTGCATTAATTTGCACGTTTTTCAGGTCCGCATATCATCTGTTTTTCTTAAACCATGCATTTATTTATCCATAATGACAATTATCATGTGTGATTCACATAATTAATTTTTTCATATAAAAGTCCTTTTCCACATGTGTCACCTCAGGTTGGGGGGGTGTGTTATTAGCATGTCTTGTCCATGTTATGTAATCCTGTCACTCAGAATTTGTGTTGTGAATTTGAAACTTTTTGAATCATTTTGAAGAGAGTATAGGATTGATGTGATGGCTTATAGCAAGTGCAAGTATACTTCTCCTTCCACCATTCTCTTTGTGCGGTATTGTGGGATAAGTTGCAATAAATGATAACCTGCAATAAAAGTTGTTAATGAATAATGAAGAGACACATAATACGGTTCCTAGTTTCAGTTTTTTTACTTTCGTAGAGCTCCGACATTCTACTTGTGTTGTAGCATTTTAGCAAAAACTTTCTTTGCTTGAGTAGCCATGGGAGGTGCACCTATACTCCGTGAACCTGTTATTCATGATGCTTTGTTGAATGATCAATTGTGTGAACCTTATTTCTGGAATTGCGAGTGGATAAATTATTTCTTGAAGTTAACGGATTTTAATGAAGAAATTGCACAAGAGTTCACATAGACATTTAGTAATGGTGAAGCTACAGTTAAGGGGCTACGAGTTGTGGCCACAAAAGAGAGAATATCAGAGGTTAAAGGGTTGTCGAGAGATGGGGAATTGTTTCTTGAAACTAAAGATGCCCGAAGTGCACGCGAGGGCAGATATTCCAATTTGCACCCCATTCATTTTAAGTTCTTAAGTCATTTACGACATGGGCGGAGAATGAATGTGCCAAATATTTTGTACAACTTTATTTCCATCAGTGTTGAAGAATCATAGAGAGGTAGCTCACAGTCTGTTAGTCATCATGGCTTGATTAAATTGTTGGTTGAACGCTCTCTAAGGGACATTTTTCAAATGATATGGGGAGAATTTGAGGATATTATAAGATTTGGGGAAAGTGATGTCCCTGTCACAGGAGAAATTCTAGCTCAAGAAGGTGATGTTGAGAGAGCCTCGTCATCTAGGGTTTCTACGACTGCAGACCCTCTTGTTGTCGAAGAAATTCCACTAGTCATAGGCAAAGCCTCAGCTGAACCAAGTGTCGAGCCCTCATCAACCCCAATTTAGACTAGGGTTGTTGCCTATAAAAAGAAGGGCAAAGTGAAGCAAACTCTAGTGGAAGGAATTGTTGAGCAACCAAATGTTGCTCAAGTTGCTCCTGTGACCAAGAAGAGGAAAGTAGAGAAAGATGAATCTCCTACAACCACACAAGAACTATCACTAAGGAGAAGTCATAGGGTTGGACAAAGGTTGCCAACAAAGAAGAGTGCAAAGGTGGTTGTTTCTGTTGAGTCACCTGAGCAAGAACATGGTGGTCCATATGAAACTTAGTCAGAGAGGAGTCAGGGTTCTGAAGGATTGAAAAAACTAGCCAGAATTACATAGCAATTAATAAAGACAAGCGATAAGATTCTGAAACCACAGGTAACTGCTTATAGGCCTCCCTCTTCTATTACCAACCTATCTGTCGCTCTTTCATTTTATAGGGAATGGGAGATAGAGAAAGCTAGAATGTAGGAAATAATTGATAAACAACAAAAGGAAATTGAGAAGAGAGATAAACAGATTGTTGAATTGCAGACTAAGGCAGATACTATGGTAGACATGATTCCTAAAATAATGCAATGTAGGGCTCCACCAAGGGTTTGTGCTTTGTATTTGAAAGAACAACACCCGTGTTTTAAGTTAACACACATTGTTAGAGATTTAAGTCCCGCTTTGGAGACCCCACCAGAGTTTTATCATTCTTATCAATGTTCTCCTGCAACCATTATAAATTTACTATGTGAATTGTATTTGCACAATTATGTTGTCTCCTTTGATAGCGAATGGAAACCCTTGTTATACATTGGAGATATTCATTTGAAAGTGTTAATGTCTTGGATACAAAATGAAATCAACATGGGAGAATAGTCTAGGACACACAGGGACATGGAGCTTGATTGTCCACTACTGCTTAGGGATGAGGCCAAGAATCCATGACTCTTGTACTATGATTGGCAAAAATTGTTGTATAAATCTGGCATTAAGAGCTGAATTGTGCCACTCAGGGAGGAGGTGTTCCAAGAATATGAGAAGATAATTGAAACTAAAGGCCCTATTGTAGCTAGACATTTGGCCCAATGATGGAATAACCTTCCTGAAGAACTTAAACAGGCTGAACTCCATTCCTTGCCTAATTATCATGCAACAATACAGAGAGCCCCCAAATATATTCACTTGGGTATAACAAAGGAGAACAATTGGTTACCCTTAATCTTCCAACTGCCCATTCTAATATGGTCGCTCATGGGATGTAGGGCCACTGATAAGCCTTATGATGAATCAACAGAAGAAGCCAGGTGGATCAGGTTGGAGAAAACGAAGGGATTCTACTAGAACCTAGCTACAGGAGGCACAAGACAGGGTACTATTGATGATTTCAGAGTTAGTGCCCGTGTAAGGAATTTTCCTCCTGCTGGAGGACCAACAAGAAGTTAGGTTGGGGGGCAAAATGTTGAGTTGAAATAATAGCTCTTTTGTGTCCATGTTTTTTATGTTTTTCATGGTTTAAGTTGTGTAATCAGACAATGTTTAGAGTATAGGATGTGTTAGAGGTTTTTGATCCTATGCATGATGAACATTAACTGAACCTTTCGAACTGTGTATTGTTTTGGCTAAATATATTCCTGCAACTATGTGAATTACTATGATAATTTTATATGTGGATGAATGAATGTTATGGTTGATAGGAAACATATACGTATGTGTTTGTGTGCTTTAACTAATGATGTAGGAACATTTAGGTAGCTGCAGAAGCGGTCAAACCATGCCAAAAAATGAGGATCGTGCCATTCAAGCCAATTCAAGCCAGAGTCAAGGCGGTTGTAAGCATTAAAAGAGATGAGCAAGGTGGTAACTGAGCAGTTGAAGAATAGCAAAATAATTAAAGATTTATTTATGGCTATCTCCAGTAGGTGGCAATCTAGCGGGAACTCTTGTGCTATATTCTTGGTTATGAATGATGAATGTCCACAATCTCTGTGGTTGACTCTTTCTTTGTTGTAATAAAACTTCCACCTATTCCCTTGGGTGTGGTTAGGTAGTTAGTAGTTTGTTATATCTTTCCTATAAATAAAGATCTAGACTTCCTCGCGGAGGTTAGACAAAGTTTTCAGAGTTAGACATTATTCTCTCTGTTTTCATGGTATGTAATAGCTTATGAAATGATAAATAAGTGTTTTAAGCATATAAGACTACTTGAATTCTGGACATGATCATCCAAGGGGGGCCACTTGGTGATCAATCTCGTGTCTTTGTTATGTTAGTTTTATTCTGTTGTAGTTGTTGTTCTAGCGTTTGACTGTTCTTGCAGCGACTGTAACTAGAACCCGTGATTGTTCCTGCAGCCAAAGGCGAGCAGAGTAGTTCCTGTTTGTCAACTTAGAACATTAGTGGTAGTTAGTTGTTTGAATTACCTTTCAACATTAATATTTCCTATAGCATTTTAGTCATTACATTTCTGTGTGTTAATTTCAGTAATTTCCTTTGCTGTAATAGAATATAATGGCTTTTATTGGAACTTAGTGCACAAACTGTGTTGGCCCATTTCAAGTAATATGTCCCTGGGTTGACATGTAAATGAAACCTCTACCACAAAAATGATAGCTATTCAGGTTAGATGTCCAATCCCTAAGTTCAAGTTTTAAGCCGAGTTATTGTTCCAATTGGGAAGGTAGACACTGGTCTCCATGTCTCTGATATTGTCAATATTTGATGACATAGAAAAAGAAGGAAACACTGGATGTATCTCTTGCTTCTTCATTAATTTTTTGCTTGGCAAGGGTTCTGACATTTACAATGAATGTGTTGCAACATGAAAATATCATCATTTGAAATTATTAGCCTCCATAAAAATCTTCATTTGATAGGGAAAATCCATCGATTGATCACAAATTGATAAAAAAAAATATCAATTTGTAAGTGTGTGTATTAGGTGCAAATTGGACTTATAAGTTTGATTTGCACTTAATATAAGTGTAAAATCATCAATAGGTGCATATCAAACTTAAAATTTTGATTTACACCTCAAAGAAGGTAAAAACCAAAATTAGGTGTGTATCAGGTTTATATCCCTGAAATAAACCAAGGAACAACAAACATCATATAGGTGTAATTTGGGGATATATCCTCGATTTACACTTATCAAAAATATGTTTAAAGTGCATGTCAGACTTTTAACTCCAATCAACATTTAAAAGCTAAGTGATGGGTGTCGGGCGAGGTTATAAGCTCGAACAACACCATCCAAAAGAAAGCACAATAAATAATTTTGGTGATGGTCAAGTTTGTAACCCCGATCACCACCAAACACTTGAAAGAGAGTGGTGGGTGTCAGGGTTACCAACTTGACTACCACCAACACTTTGTAATGAAAGGTAGAACAAAGGTGGGTCGGGGATACAACCCCGATCACCACCCCAGTCATAGACTGTGGTGAGGAAATGAGGTAATATCCTCGCCCAACATTATTGCCAACAATAATAATAAAAGACAATGAAGGTGGCGTGGATGTGTGCCCACCACACACCATAAAGCATGCTATGGTATGTGACGAACATACAGTCCCATCGTCCACCATAAAGCATAAAACTTAGAAGAATAAAAGGGTATGTGTTGGGTATAAAATATGACACATACCAAAGAAATACCAAGGCACAACAATATGAAAATACAAATTGAAAGCTTATCAAAACAAATCTTTGAAAGTAAAATCTAGAAAGTTAGGGCAAATAAAATCATTCCATGAATTCTACAAATCGAGCTTGAAAGAAACCGAGCTCTTCCTAAAACTCCACAAAAATAATAATGAATTGTTAGGGCACAAATTTGTAAATAGATGGGTAAAGAAACCCGATTTAAAACGGACTCTCAAAAAATTCGTTGCAAAATTATGCACCATTAAGATGTAAATCGGACCCATAGGTTCAACTTGCACTTAAATGACCAAAATGGTGCAAATCGGACCTATATGTCCGATTGACACTAAAACAAATTATCATGGTGTAGAGTCGGGGTTAAAACCCGATTTGACACCAAGTGATCAAAGATGGTGCAAAATTGGAGATAAAACCCGACTTTACACCAAAACAAGGAACTTCACTTCTAAGTTAAAATTTTTAAATTTGAACTTTATGAGAGAATTTCAACATTGAATAAAGCATATTCGGGGACAAATGAGACGACAAGAATGCCTCATTTACTTGACTTGAAAGAAAAGAGGATGAATTATGAAAAAAATTCATAGGGTTTGTCCTGTTTTCACGTAGAACGAAAATGAGGACAACAAAGTAAAGCACTTATATGAATAGAAAATGACAGTTTTTATAAAATCGATTCTTTATATCCTTTTAAAAAGTCCTATTAAATATAATTTTTAAATTTTTTTGTGAATCTTTAGAAAAGTATGAAAGTTTTAATAAAGGGAAGTAAGCGCATTCTTAATCCTGTATATATTTTTAATTAATGTAGAAGTTTATGAAAAAAAAATCAATGCTTTTTAATTCTATATAAAAATATTATTGCATGTTAAAATAGTAAAACTATAAATTATATAAATAATATTTAAAAAAGTAAGAGTGAATTATATTATAAATTATTTTTAATATTTGTATATATAATATAAAATAGACTAAGTTTTCAATTATCCATATAAGATTATGTTAGTAACTTTTTCATGTCTCGCTACTTAATTATATATAATTGTAAAATAAATATTTTTTCTCCCTTCTATATTTATATCTCATTGCCTCTACCTCTCTCTGTTATTCAAACCATCTTTCTTGCTAATTCTCTCTATTTCTCTCACTATTCTCTTTCAATATCTTTCACTACCTCTATCTCCCTACCTCTCTAATCTATTCCTCTATCCTTCTCCATCTCTCTATATCACTCTTTGTATATATATCTCCCTCTCCCTCTCTATATATTGTGTTATCTCCCTCTTCCCCCCCTCCTCTTCTCTTTGTCCTTCTCTTCCCACTCTTTTCTCTCTCCATCTCCCTCCTCTGCCTATATTTCTCCCTATGTCCCCTATCTCAATCTCTTCACGTCTACCCCTCCTTTGCTCCCTTCCTATCCCCCATCCACCTCTCTATCTCTACCTCTATCTTCCTCTTTGTCTTTCCCTCTCTCTATCCCACCTTATTTTTCTCCATCTCTCCCTATCTCCATCTTTATGTATTTTTCTCTAATTCTCTTTATTTATTTGTGTGAGGCCATACCTCGAGCTCGTCATAGCACTTCATTGATTTTCATGTTAAACTTATTATTTGATACACTATTTTG